>NC_045986.1:32203944-32216444 GCF_010909765.2 Amblyraja radiata | reverse complement strand
ACCCTAACCCTAACCCTAACCCTAACCCTAACCCTAACCCTAACCCTAACCCTAACCCTAACCCTAACCCTAACCCTAACCCTAACCCTAACCCTAACCCTAACCCTAACCCTAACCCTAACCCTAACCCTAACCCTAACCCTAACCCTAACCCTAACCCTAACCCTAACCCTAACCCTAACCCTAACCCTAACCCTAACCCTAACCCTAACCCTAACCCTAACCCTAACCCTAACCCTAACCCTAACCCTAACCCTAACCCTAACCCTAACCCTAACCCTAACCCTAACCCTAACCCTAACCCTAACCCTAACCCTAACCCTAACCCTAACCCTAACCCTAACCCTAACCCTAACCCTAACCCTAACCCTAACCCTAACCCTAACCCTAACCCTAACCCCCTAACCCTAACCCTAACCCTAACCCTAACCCTAACCCTAACCCTAACCCTAACCCTAACCCTAACCCTAACCCTAACCCTAACCCTAACCCTAACCCTAACCCTAACCCTAACCCTAACCCTAACCCTAACCCTAACCCTAACCCTAACCCTAACCCTAACCCTAACCCTAACCCTAACCCTAACCCTAACCCTAACCCTAACCCTAACCCTAACCCTAACCCTAACCCTAACCCTAACCCTAACCCTAACCCTAACCCTAACCCTAACCCTAACCCTAACCCTAACCCTAACCCTAACCCTAACCCTAACCCTAACCCTAACCCTAACCCTAACCCTAACCCTAACCCTAACCCTAACCCTAACCCTAACCCTAACCCTAACCCTAACCCTAACCCTAACCCTAACCCTAACCCTAACCCTAACCCTAACCCTAACCCTAACCCTAACCCTAACCCTAACCCTAACCCTAACCCTAACCCTAACCCTAACCCTAACCCTAACCCTAACCCTAACCCTAACCCTAACCCTAACCCTAACCCTAACCCTAACCCTAACCCTAACCCTAACCCTAACCCTAACCCTAACCCTAACCCTAACCCTAACCCTAACCCTAACCCTAACCCTAACCCTAACCCTAACCCTAACCCTAACCCTAACCCCCTAACCCTAACCCTAACCCTAACCCTAACCCTAACCCTAACCCTAACCCTAACCCTAACCCTAACCCTAACCCTAACCCTAACCCTAACCCTAACCCTAACCCTAACCCTAACCCTAACCCTAACCCTAACCCTAACCCTAACCCTAACCCTAACCCTAACCCTAACCCTAACCCTAACCCTAACCCTAACCCTAACCCTAACCCTAACCCTAACCCTAACCCTAACCCTAACCCTAACCCTAACCCTAACCCTAACCCTAACCCTAACCCTAACCCTAACCCTAACCCTAACCCTAACCCTAACCCTAACCCTAACCCTAACCCTAACCCTAACCCTAACCCTAACCCTAACCCTAACCCTAACCCTAACCCTAACCCTAACCCTAACCCTAACCCTAACCCTAACCCTAACCCTAACCCTAACCCTAACCCTAACCCTAACCCTAACCCTAACCCTAACCCTAACCCTAACCCTAACCCTAACCCTAACCCTAACCCTAACCCTAACCCTAACCCTAACCCTAACCCTAACCCTAACCCTAACCCTAACCCTAACCCTAACCCTAACCCTAACCCTAACCCTAACCCTAACCCTAACCCTAACCCTAACCCTAACCCTAACCCTAACCCTAACCCTAACCCTAACCCTAACCCTAACCCTAACCCTAACCCTAACCCTAACCCTAACCCTAACCCTAACCCTAACCCTAACCCTAACCCTAACCCTAACCCTAACCCTAACCCTAACCCTAACCCTAACCCTAACCCTAACCCTAACCCTAACCCTAACCCTAACCCTAACCCTAACCCTAACCCTAACCCTAACCCTAACCCTAACCCTAACCCTAACCCTAACCCTAACCCTAACCCTAACCCTAACCCTAACCCTAACCCTAACCCTAACCCTAACCCTAACCCTAACCCTAACCCTAACCCTAACCCTAACCCTAACCCTAACCCTAACCCTAACCCTAACCCTAACCCTAACCCTAACCCTAACCCTAACCCTAACCCTAACCCTAACCCTAACCCTAACCCTAACCCTAACCCTAACCCTAACCCTAACCCTAACCCTAACCCTAACCCTAACCCTAACCCTAACCCTAACCCTAACCCTAACCCTAACCCTAACCCTAACCCTAACCCTAACCCTAACCCTAACCCTAACCCTAACCCTAACCCTAACCCTAACCCTAACCCTAACCCTAACCCTAACCCTAACCCTAACCCTAACCCTAACCCTAACCCTAACCCTAACCCTAACCCTAACCCTAACCCTAACCCTAACCCTAACCCTAACCCTAACCCTAACCCTAACCCTAACCCTAACCCTAACCCTAACCCTAACCCTAACCCTAACCCTAACCCTAACCCTAACCCTAACCCTAACCCTAACCCTAACCCTAACCCTAACCCTAACCCTAACCCTAACCCTAACCCTAACCCTAACCCTAACCCTAACCCTAACCCTAACCCTAACCCTAACCCTAACCCTAACCCTAACCCTAACCCTAACCCTAACCCTAACCCTAACCCTAACCCTAACCCTAACCCTAACCCTAACCCTAACCCTAACCCTAACCCTAACCCTAACCCTAACCCTAACCCTAACCCTAACCCTAACCCTAACCCTAACCCTAACCCTAACCCTAACCCTAACCCTAACCCTAACCCTAACCCTAACCCTAACCCTAACCCTAACCCTAACCCTAACCCTAACCCTAACCCTAACCCTAACCCTAACCCTAACCCTAACCCTAACCCTAACCCTAACCCTAACCCTAACCCTAACCCTAACCCTAACCCTAACCCTAACCCTAACCCTAACCCTAACCCTAACCCTAACCCTAACCCTAACCCTAACCCTAACCCTAACCCTAACCCTAACCCTAACCCTAACCCTAACCCTAACCCTAACCCTAACCCTAACCCTAACCCTAACCCTAACCCTAACCCTAACCCTAACCCTAACCCTAACCCTAACCCTAACCCTAACCCTAACCCTAACCCTAACCCTAACCCTAACCCTAACCCTAACCCTAACCCTAACCCTAACCCTAACCCTAACCCTAACCCTAACCCTAACCCTAACCCTAACCCTAACCCTAACCCTAACCCTAACCCTAACCCTAACCCTAACCCTAACCCTAACCCTAACCCTAACCCTAACCCTAACCCTAACCCTAACCCTAACCCTAACCCTAACCCTAACCCTAACCCTAACCCTAACCCTAACCCTAACCCTAACCCTAACCCTAACCCTAACCCTAACCCTAACCCTAACCCTAACCCTAACCCTAACCCTAACCCTAACCCTAACCCTAACCCTAACCCTAACCCTAACCCTAACCCTAACCCTAACCCTAACCCTAACCCTAACCCTAACCCTAACCCTAACCCTAACCCTAACCCTAACCCTAACCCTAACACTAACCCTAACCCTAACCCTAACCCTAACCCTAACCCTAACCCTAACCCTAACCCTAACCCTAACCCTAACCCTAACCCTAACCCTAACCCTAACCCTAACCCTAACCCTAACCCTAACCCTAACCCTAACCCTAACCCTAACCCTAACCCTAACCCTAACCCTAACCCTAACCCTAACCCTAACCCTAACCCTAACCCTAACCCTAACCCTAACCCTAACCCTAACCCTAACCCTAACCCTAACCCTAACCCTAACCCTAACCCTAACCCTAACCCTAACCCTAACCCTAACCCTAACCCTAACCCTAACCCTAACCCTAACCCAAACCCTAACCCTAACCCTAACCCTAACCCTAACCCTAACCCTAACCCTAACCCTAACCCTAACCCTAACCCTAACCCTAACCCTAACCCTAACCCTAACCCTAACCCTAACCCTAACCCTAACCCTAACCCTAACCCTAACCCTAACCCTAACCCTAACCCTAACCCTAACCCTAACCCTAACCCTAACCCTAACCCTAACCCTAACCCTAACCCTAACCCTAACCCTAACCCTAACCCTAACCCTAACCCTAACCCTAACCCTAACCCTAACCCTAACCCTAACCCT
Source organism: Amblyraja radiata (assembly GCF_010909765.2). Lineage (NCBI taxonomy): Eukaryota > Metazoa > Chordata > Chondrichthyes > Rajiformes > Rajidae > Amblyraja > Amblyraja radiata. Next base: position 32,212,337 of record NC_045986.1, on the reverse strand, counting down.
AACCCTAACCCTAACCCTAACCCTAACCCTAACCCTAACCCTAACCCTAACCCTAACCCTAACCCTAACCCTAACCCTAACCCTAACCCTAACCCTAACCCTAACCCTAACCCTAACCCTAACCCTAACCCTAACCCTAACCCTAACCCTAACCCTAACCCTAACCCTAACCCTAACCCTAACCCTAACCCTAACCCTAACCCTAACCCTAACCCTAACCCTAACCCTAACCCTAACCCTAACCCTAACCCTAACCCTAACCCTAACCCTAACCCTAACCCTAACCCTAACCCTAACCCTAACCCTAACCCTAACCCTAACCCTAACCCTAACCCTAACCCTAACCCTAACCCTAACCCTAACCCTAACCCTAACCCTAACCCTAACCCTAACCCTAACCCTAACCCTAACCCTAACCCTAACCCTAACCCTAACCCTAACCCTAACCCTAACCCTAACCCTAACCCTAACCCTAACCCTAACCCTAACCCTAACCCTAACCCTAACCCTAACCCTAACCCTAACCCTAACCCTAACCCTAACCCTAACCCTAACCCTAACCCTAACCCTAACCCTAACCCTAACCCTAACCCTAACCCTAACCCTAACCCTAACCCTAACCCTAACCCTAACCCTAACCCTAACCCTAACCCTAACCCTAACCCTAACCCTAACCCTAACCCTAACCCTAACCCTAACCCTAACCCTAACCCTAACCCTAACCCTAACCCTAACCCTAACCCTAACCCTAACCCTAACCCTAACCCTAACCCTAACCCTAACCCTAACCCTAACCCTAACCCTAACCCTAACCCTAACCCTAACCCTAACCCTAACCCTAACCCTAACCCTAACCCTAACCCTAACCCTAACCCTAACCCTAACCCTAACCCTAACCCTAACCCTAACCCTAACCCTAACCCTAACCCTAACCCTAACCCTAACCCTAACCCTAACCCTAACCCTAACCCTAACCCTAACCCTAACCCTAACCCTAACCCTAACCCTAACCCTAACCCTAACCCTAACCCTAACCCTAACCCTAACCCTAACCCTAACCCTAACCCTAACCCTAACCCTAACCCTAACCCTAACCCTAACCCTAACCCTAACCCTAACCCTAACCCTAACCCTAACCCTAACCCTAACCCTAACCCTAACCCTAACCCTAACCCTAACCCTAACCCTAACCCTAACCCTAACCCTAACCCTAACCCTAACCCTAACCCTAACCCTAACCCTAACCCTAACCCTAACCCTAACCCTAACCCTAACCCTAACCCTAACCCTAACCCTAACCCTAACCCTAACCCTAACCCTAACCCTAACCCTAACCCTAACCCTAACCCTAACCCTAACCCTAACCCTAACCCTAACCCTAACCCTAACCCTAACCCTAACCCTAACCCTAACCCTAACCCTAACCCTAACCCTAACCCTAACCCTAACCCTAACCCTAACCCTAACCCTAACCCTAACCCTAACCCTAACCCTAACCCTAACCCTAACCCTAACCCTAACCCTAACCCTAACCCTAACCCTAACCCTAACCCTAACCCTAACCCTAACCCTAACCCTAACCCTAACCCTAACCCTAACCCTAACCCTAACCCTAACCCTAACCCTAACCCTAACCCTAACCCTAACCCTAACCCTAACCCTAACCCTAACCCTAACCCTAACCCTAACCCTAACCCTAACCCTAACCCTAACCCTAACCCTAACCCTAACCCTAACCCTAACCCTAACCCTAACCCTAACCCTAACCCTAACCCTAACCCTAACCCTAACCCTAACCCTAACCCTAACCCTAACCCTAACCCTAACCCTAACCCTAACCCTAACCCTAACCCTAACCCTAACCCTAACCCTAACCCTAACCCTAACCCTAACCCTAACCCTAACCCTAACCCTAACCCTAACCCTAACCCTAACCCTAACCCTAACCCTAACCCTAACCCTAACCCTAACCCTAACCCTAACCCTAACCCTAACCCTAACCCTAACCCTAACCCTAACCCTAACCCTAACCCTAACCCTAACCCTAACCCTAACCCTAACCCTAACCCTAACCCTAACCCTAACCCTAACCCTAACCCTAACCCTAACCCTAACCCTAACCCTAACCCTAACCCTAACCCTAACCCTAACCCTAACCCTAACCCTAACCCTAACCCTAACCCTAACCCTAACCCTAACCCTAACCCTAACCCTAACCCTAACCCTAACCCTAACCCTAACCCTAACCCTAACCCTAACCCTAACCCTAACCCTAACCCTAACCCTAACCCTAACCCTAACCCTAACCCTAACCCTAACCCTAACCCTAACCCTAACCCTAACCCTAACCCTAACCCTAACCCTAACCCTAACCCTAACCCTAACCCTAACCCTAACCCTAACCCTAACCCTAACCCTAACCCTAACCCTAACCCTAACCCTAACCCTAACCCTAACCCTAACCCTAACCCTAACCCTAACCCTAACCCTAACCCTAACCCTAACCCTAACCCTAACCCTAACCCTAACCCTAACCCTAACCCTAACCCTAACCCTAACCCTAACCCTAACCCTAACCCTAACCCTAACCCTAACCCTAACCCTAACCCTAACCCTAACCCTAACCCTAACCCTAACCCTAACCCTAACCCTAACCCTAACCCTAACCCTAACCCTAACCCTAACCCTAACCCTAACCCTAACCCTAACCCTAACCCTAACCCTAACCCTAACCCTAACCCTAACCCTAACCCTAACCCTAACCCTAACCCTAACCCTAACCCTAACCCTAACCCTAACCCTAACCCTAACCCTAACCCTAACCCTAACCCTAACCCTAACCCTAACCCTAACCCTAACCCTAACCCTAACCCTAACCCTAACCCTAACCCTAACCCTAACCCTAACCCTAACCCTAACCCTAACCCTAACCCTAACCCTAACCCTAACCCTAACCCTAACCCTAACCCTAACCCTAACCCTAACCCTAACCCTAACCCTAACCCTAACCCTAACCCTAACCCTAACCCTAACCCTAACCCTAACCCTAACCCTAACCCTAACCCTAACCCTAACCCTAACCCTAACCCTAACCCTAACCCTAACCCTAACCCTAACCCTAACCCTAACCCTAACCCTAACCCTAACCCTAACCCTAACCCTAACCCTAACCCTAACCCTAACCCTAACCCTAACCCTAACCCTAACCCTAACCCTAACCCTAACCCTAACCCTAACCCTAACCCTAACCCTAACCCTAACCCTAACCCTAACCCTAACCCTAACCCTAACCCTAACCCTAACCCTAACCCTAACCCTAACCCTAACCCTAACCCTAACCCTAACCCTAACCCTAACCCTAACCCTAACCCTAACCCTAACCCTAACCCTAACCCTAACCCTAACCCTAACCCTAACCCTAACCCTAACCCTAACCCTAACCCTAACCCTAACCCTAACCCTAACCCTAACCCTAACCCTAACCCTAACCCTAACCCTAACCCTAACCCTAACCCTAACCCTAACCCTAACCCTAACCCTAACCCTAACCCTAACCCTAACCCTAACCCTAACCCTAACCCTAACCCTAACCCTAACCCTAACCCTAACCCTAACCCTAACCCTAACCCTAACCCTAACCCTAACCCTAACCCTAACCCTAACCCTAACCCTAACCCTAACCCTAACCCTAACCCTAACCCTAACCCTAACCCTAACCCTAACCCTAACCCTAACCCTAACCCTAACCCTAACCCTAACCCTAACCCTAACCCTAACCCTAACCCTAACCCTAACCCTAACCCTAACCCTAACCCTAACCCTAACCCTAACCCTAACCCTAACCCTAACCCTAACCCTAACCCTAACCCTAACCCTAACCCTAACCCTAACCCTAACCCTAACCCTAACCCTAACCCTAACCCTAACCCTAACCCTAACCCTAACCCTAACCCTAACCCTAACCCTAACCCTAACCCTAACCCTAACCCTAACCCTAACCCTAACCCTAACCCTAACCCTAACCCTAACCCTAACCCTAACCCTAACCCTAACCCTAACCCTAACCCTAACCCTAACCCTAACCCTAACCCTAACCCTAACCCTAACCCTAACCCTAACCCTAACCCTAACCCTAACCCTAACCCTAACCCTAACCCTAACCCTAACCCTAACCCTAACCCTAACCCTAACCCTAACCCTAACCCTAACCCTAACCCTAACCCTAACCCTAACCCTAACCCTAACCCTAACCCTAACCCTAACCCTAACCCTAACCCTAACCCTAACCCTAACCCTAACCCTAACCCTAACCCTAACCCTAACCCTAACCCTAACCCTAACCCTAACCCTAACCCTAACCCTAACCCTAACCCTAACCCTAACCCTAACCCTAACCCTAACCCTAACCCTAACCCTAACCCTAACCCTAACCCTAACCCTAACCCTAACCCTAACCCTAACCCTAACCCTAACCCTAACCCTAACCCTAACCCTAACCCTAACCCTAACCCTAACCCTAACCCTAACCCTAACCCTAACACTAACCCTAACCCTAACCCTAACCCTAACCCTAACCCTAACCCTAACCCTAACCCTAACCCTAACCCTAACCCTAACCCTAACCCTAACCCTAACCCTAACCCTAACCCTAACCCTAACCCTAACCCTAACCCTAACCCTAACCCTAACCCTAACCCTAACCCTAACCCTAACCCTAACCCTAACCCTAACCCTAACACAAACCCTAACCCTAACCCTAACCCTAACCCTAACCCTAACCCTAACCCTAACCCTAACCCTAACCCTAACCCTAACCCTAACCCTAACCCTAACCCTAACCCTAACCCTAACCCTAACCCTAACCCTAACCCTAACCCTAACCCTAACCCTAACCCTAACCCTAACCCTAACCCTAACCCTAACCCTAACCCTAACCCTAACCCTAACCCTAACCCTAACCCTAACCCTAACCCTAACCCTAACCCTAACCCTAACCCTAACCCTAACCCTAACCCTAACCCTAACCCTAACCCTAACCCTAACCCTAACCCTAACCCTAACCCTAACCCTAACCCTAACCCTAACCCTAACCCTAACCCTAACCCTAACCCTAACCCTAACCCTAACCCTAACCCTAACCCTAACCCTAACCCTAACCCTAACCCTAACCCTAACCCTAACCCTAACCCTAACCCTAACCCTAACCCTAACCCTAACCCTAACCCTAACCCTAACCCTAACCCTAACCCTAACCCTAACCCTAACCCTAACCCTAACCCTAACCCTAACCCTAACCCTAACCCTAACCCTAACCCTAACCCTAACCCTAACCCTAACCCTAACCCTAACCCTAACCCTAACCCTAACCCTAACCCTAACCCTAACCCTAACCCTAACCCTAACCCTAACCCTAACCCTAACCCTAACCCTAACCCTAACCCTAACCCTAACCCTAACCCTAACCCTAACCCTAACCCTAACCCTAACCCTAACCCTAACCCTAACCCTAACCCTAACCCTAACCCTAACCCTAACCCTAACCCTAACCCTAACCCTAACCCTAACCCTAACCCTAACCGTAACCCTAACCCTAACCCTAACCCTAACCCTAACCCTAACCCTAACCCTAACCCTAACCCTAACCCTAACCCTAACCCTAACCCTAACCCTAACCCTAACCCTAACCCTAACCCTAACCCTAACCCTAACCCTAACCCTAACCCTAACCCTAACCCTAACCCTAACCCTAACCCTAACCCTAACCCTAACCCTAACCCTAACCCTAACCCTAACCCTAACCCTAACCCTAACCCTAACCCTAACCCTAACCCTAACCCTAACCCTAACCCTAACCCTAACCCTAACCCTAACCCTAACCCTAACCCTAACCCTAACCCTAACCCTAACCCTAACCCTAACCCTAACCCTAACCCTAACCCTAACCCTAACCCTAACCCTAACCCTAACCCTAACCCTAACCCTAACCCTAACCCTAACCCTAACCCTAACCCTAACCCTAACCCTAACCCTAACCCTAACCCTAACCCTAACCCTAACCCTAACCCTAACCCTAACCCTAACCCTAACCCTAACCCTAACCCTAACCCTAACCCTAACCCTAACCCTAACCCTAACCCTAACCCTAACCCTAACCCTAACCCTAACCCTAACCCTAACCCTAACCCTAACCCTAACCCTAACCCTAACCCTAACCCTAACCCTAACCCTAACCCTAACCCTAACCCTAACCCTAACCCTAACCCTAACCCTAACCCTAACCCTAACCCTAACCCTAACCCTAACCCAAACCCTAACCCTAACCCTAACCCTAACCCTAACCCTAACCCTAACCCTAACCCTAACCCTAACCCTAACCCTAACCCTAACCCTAACCCTAACCCTAACCCTAACCCTAACCCTAACCCTAACCCTAACCGTAACCCTAACCCTAACCCTAACCCTAACCCTAACCCTAACCCTAACCCTAACCCTAACCCTAACCCTAACCCTAACCCTAACCCTAACCCTAACCCTAACCCTAACCCTAACCCTAACCCTAACCCTAACCCTAACCCTAACCCTAACCCTAACCCTAACCCTAACCCTAACCCTAACCCTAACCCTAACCCTAACCCTAACCCTAACCCTAACCCTAACCCTAACCCTAACCCTAACCCTAACCCTAACCCTAACCCTAACCCTAACCCTAACCCTAACCCTAACCCTAACCCTAACCCTAACCCTAACCCTAACCCTAACCCTAACCCTAACCCTAACCCTAACCCTAACCCTAACCCTAACCCTAACCCTAACCCTAACCCTAACCCTAACCCTAACCCTAACCCTAACCCTAACCCTAACCCTAACCCTAACCCTAACCCTAACCCTAACCCTAACCCTAACCCTAACCCTAACCCTAACCCTAACCCTAACCCTAACCCTAACCCTAACCCTAACCCTAACCCTAACCCTAACCCTAACCCTAACCCTAACCCTAACCCTAACCCTAACCCTAACCCTAACCCTAACCCTAACCCTAACCCTAACCCTAACCCTAACCCTAACCCTAACCCTAACCCTAACCCTAACCCTAACCCTAACCCTAACCCTAACCCTAACCCTAACCCTAACCCTAACCCTAACCCTAACCCTAACCCTAACCCTAACCCTAACCCTAACCCTAACCCTAACCCTAACCCTAACCCTAACCCTAACCCTAACCCTAACCCTAACCCTAACCCTAACCCTAACCCTAACCCTAACCCTAACCCTAACCCTAACCCTAACCCTAACCCTAACCCTAACCCTAACCCTAACCCTAACCCTAACCCTAACCCTAACCCTAACCCTAACCCTAACCCTAACCCTAACCCTAACCCTAACCCTAACCCTAACCCTAACCCTAACCCTAACCCTAACCCTAACCCTAACCCTAACCCTAACCCTAACCCTAACCCTAACCCTAACCCTAACCCTAACCCTAACCCTAACCCTAACCCTAACCCTAACCCTAACCCTAACCCTAACCCTAACCCTAACCCTAACCCTAACCCTAACCCTAACCCTAACCCTAACCCTAACCCTAACCCTAACCCTAACCCTAACCCTAACCCTAACCCTAACCCTAACCCTAACCCTAACCCTAACCCTAACCCTAACCCTAACCCTAACCCTAACCCTAACCCTAACCCTAACCCTAACCCTAACCCTAACCCTAACCCTAACCCTAACCCTAACCCTAACCCTAACCCTAACCCTAACCCTAACCCTAACCCTAACCCTAACCCTAACCCTAACCCTAACCCTAACCCTAACCCTAACCCTAACCCTAACCCTAACCCTAACCCTAACCCTAACCCTAACCCTAACCCTAACCCTAACCCTAACCCTAACCCTAACCCTAACCCTAACCCTAACCCTAACCCTAACCCTAACCCTAACCCTAACCCTAACCCTAACCCTAACCCTAACCCTAACCCTAACCCTAACCCTAACCCTAACCCTAACCCTAACCCTAACCCTAACCCTAACCCTAACCCTAACCCTAACCCTAACCCTAACCCTAACCCTAACCCTAACCCTAACCCTAACCCTAACCCTAACCCTAACCCTAACCCTAACCCTAACCCTAACCCTAACCCTAACCCTAACCCTAACCCTAACCCTAACCCTAACCCTAACCCTAACCCTAACCCTAACCCTAACCCTAACCCTAACCCTAACCCTAACCCTAACCCTAACCCTAACCCTAACCCTAACCCTAACCCTAACCCTAACCCTAACCCTAACCCTAACCCTAACCCTAACCCTAACCCTAACCCTAACCCTAACCCTAACCCTAACCCTAACCCTAACCCTAACCCTAACCCTAACCCTAACCCTAACCCTAACCC
>NC_045986.1:32191444-32198944 GCF_010909765.2 Amblyraja radiata | reverse complement strand
TAACCCTAACCCTAACCCTAACCCTAACCCTAACCCTAACCCTAACCCTAACCCTAACCCTAACCCTAACCCTAACCCTAACACTAACCCTAACCCTAACCCTAACCCTAACCCTAACCCTAACCCTAACCCTAACCCTAACCCTAACCCTAACCCTAACCCTAACCCTAACCCTAACCCTAACCCTAACCCTAACCCTAACCCTAACCCTAACCCTAACCCTAACCCTAACCCTAACCCTAACCCTAACCCTAACCCTAACCCTAACCCTAACCCTAACCCTAACCCTAACCCTAACCCTAACCCTAACCCTAACCCTAACCCTAACCCTAACCCTAACCCTAACCCTAACCCTAACCCTAACCCTAACCCTAACCCTAACCCTAACCCTAACCCTAACCCTAACCCTAACCCTAACCCTAACCCTAACCCTAACCCTAACCCTAACCCTAACCCTAACCCTAACCCTAACCCTAACCCTAACCCTAACCCTAACCCTAACCCTAACCCTAACCCTAACCCTAACCCTAACCCTAACCCTAACCCTAACCCTAACCCTAACCCTAACCCAAACCCTAACCCTAACCCTAACCCTAACCCTAACCCTAACCCTAACCCTAACCCTAACCCTAACCCTAACCCTAACCCTAACCCTAACCCTAACCCTAACCCTAACCCTAACCCTAACCCTAACCCTAACCCTAACCCTAACCCTAACCCTAACCCTAACCCTAACCCTAACCCTAACCCTAACCCTAACCCTAACCCTAACCCTAACCCTAACCCTAACCCTAACCCTAACCCTAACCCTAACCCTAACCCTAACCCTAACCCTAACCCTAACCCTAACCCTAACCCTAACCCTAACCCTAACCCTAACCCTAACCCTAACCCTAACCCTAACCCTAACCCTAACCCTAACCCTAACCCTAACCCTAACCCTAACCCTAACCCTAACCCTAACCCTAACCCTAACCCTAACCCTAACCCTAACCCTAACCCTAACCCTAACCCTAACCCTAACCCTAACCCTAACCCTAACCCTAACCCTAACCCTAACCCTAACCCTAACCCTAACCCTAACCCTAACCCTAACCCTAACCCTAACCCTAACCCTAACCCTAACCCTAACCCTAACCCTAACCCTAACCCTAACCCTAACCCTAACCCTAACCCTAACCCTAACCCTAACCCTAACCCTAACCCTAACCCTAACCCTAACCCTAACCCTAACCCTAACCCTAACCCTAACCCTAACCCTAACCCTAACCCTAACCCTAACCCTAACCCTAACCCTAACCCTAACCCTAACCCTAACCCTAACCCTAACCCTAACCCTAACCCTAACCCTAACCCTAACCCTAACCCTAACCCTAACCCTAACCCTAACCCTAACCCTAACCCTAACCCTAACCCTAACCCTAACCCTAACCCTAACCCTAACCCTAACCCTAACCCTAACCCTAACCCTAACCCTAACCCTAACCCTAACCCTAACCCTAACCCTAACCCTAACCCTAACCCTAACCCTAACCCTAACCCTAACCCTAACCCTAACCCTAACCCTAACCCTAACCCTAACCCTAACCCTAACCCTAACCCTAACCCTAACCCTAACCCTAACCCTAACCCTAACCCTAACCCTAACCCTAACCCTAACCCTAACCCTAACCCTAACCCTAACCCTAACCCTAACCCTAACCCTAACCCTAACCCTAACCCTAACCCTAACCCTAACCCTAACCCTAACCCTAACCCTAACCCTAACCCTAACCCTAACCCTAACCCTAACCCTAACCCTAACCCTAACCCTAACCCTAACCCTAACCCTAACCCTAACCCTAACCCTAACCCTAACCCTAACCCTAACCCTAACCCTAACCCTAACCCTAACCCTAACCCTAACCCTAACCCTAACCCTAACCCTAACCCTAACCCTAACCCTAACCCTAACCCTAACCCTAACCCTAACCCTAACCCTAACCCTAACCCTAACCCTAACCCTAACCCTAACCCTAACCCTAACCCTAACCCTAACCCTAACCCTAACCCTAACCCTAACCCTAACCCTAACCCTAACCCTAACCCTAACCCTAACCCTAACCCTAACCCTAACCCTAACCCTAACCCTAACCCTAACCCTAACCCTAACCCTAACCCTAACCCTAACCCTAACCCTAACCCTAACCCTAACCCTAACCCTAACCCTAACCCTAACCCTAACCCTAACCCTAACCCTAACCCTAACCCTAACCCTAACCCTAACCCTAACCCTAACCCTAACCCTAACCCTAACCCTAACCCTAACCCTAACCCTAACCCTAACCCTAACCCTAACCCTAACCCTAACCCTAACCCTAACCCTAACCCTAACCCTAACCCTAACCCTAACCCTAACCCTAACCCTAACCCTAACCCTAACCCTAACCCTAACCCTAACCCTAACCCTAACCCTAACCCTAACCCTAACCCTAACCCTAACCCTAACCCTAACCCTAACCCTAACCCTAACCCTAACCCTAACCCTAACCCTAACCCTAACCCTAACCCTAACCCTAACCCTAACCCTAACCCTAACCCTAACCCTAACCCTAACCCTAACCCTAACCCTAACCCTAACCCTAACCCTAACCCTAACCCTAACCCTAACCCTAACCCTAACCCTAACCCTAACCCTAACCCTAACCCTAACCCTAACCCTAACCCTAACCCTAACCCTAACCCTAACCCTAACCCTAACCCTAACCCTAACCCTAACCCTAACCCTAACCCTAACCCTAACCCTAACCCTAACCCTAACCCTAACCCTAACCCTAACCCTAACCCTAACCCTAACCCTAACCCTAACCCTAACCCTAACCCTAACCCTAACCCTAACCCTAACCCTAACCCTAACCCTAACCCTAACCCTAACCCTAACCCTAACCCTAACCCTAACCCTAACCCTAACCCTAACCCTAACCCTAACCCTAACCCTAACCCTAACCCTAACCCTAACCCTAACCCTAACCCTAACCCTAACCCTAACCCTAACCCTAACCCTAACCCTAACCCTAACCCTAACCCTAACCCTAACCCTAACCCTAACCCTAACCCTAACCCTAACCCTAACCCTAACCCTAACCCTAACCCTAACCCTAACCCTAACCCTAACCCTAACCCTAACCCTAACCCTAACCCTAACCCTAACCCTAACCCTAACCCTAACCCTAACCCTAACCCTAACCCTAACCCTAACCCTAACCCTAACCCTAACCCTAACCCTAACCCTAACCCTAACCCTAACCCTAACCCTAACCCTAACCCTAACCCTAACCCTAACCCTAACCCTAACCCTAACCCTAACCCTAACCCTAACCCTAACCCTAACCCTAACCCTAACCCTAACCCTAACCCTAACCCTAACCCTAACCCTAACCCTAACCCTAACCCTAACCCTAACCCTAACCCTAACCCTAACCCTAACCCTAACCCTAACCCTAACCCTAACCCTAACCCTAACCCTAACCCTAACCCTAACCCTAACCCTAACCCTAACCCTAACCCTAACCCTAACCCTAACCCTAACCCTAACCCTAACCCTAACCCTAACCCTAACCCTAACCCTAACCCTAACCCTAACCCTAACCCTAACCCTAACCCTAACCCTAACCCTAACCCTAACCCTAACCCTAACCCTAACCCTAACCCTAACCCTAACCCTAACCCTAACCCTAACCCTAACCCTAACCCTAACCCTAACCCTAACCCTAACCCTAACCCTAACCCTAACCCTAACCCTAACCCTAACCCTAACCCTAACCCTAACCCTAACCCTAACCCTAACCCTAACCCTAACCCTAACCCTAACCCTAACCCTAACCCTAACCCTAACCCTAACCCTAACCCTAACCCTAACCCTAACCCTAACCCTAACCCTAACCCTAACCCTAACCCTAACCCTAACCCTAACCCTAACCCTAACCCTAACCCTAACCCTAACCCTAACCCTAACCCTAACCCTAACCCTAACCCTAACCCTAACCCTAACCCTAACCCTAACCCTAACCCTAACCCTAACCCTAACCCTAACCCTAACCCTAACCCTAACCCTAACCCTAACCCTAACCCTAACCCTAACCCTAACCCTAACCCTAACCCTAACCCTAACCCTAACCCTAACCCTAACCCTAACCCTAACCCTAACCCTAACCCTAACCCTAACCCTAACCCTAACCCTAACCCTAACCCTAACCCTAACCCTAACCCTAACCCTAACCCTAACCCTAACCCTAACCCTAACCCTAACCCTAACCCTAACCCTAACCCTAACCCTAACCCTAACCCTAACCCTAACCCTAACCCTAACCCTAACCCTAACCCTAACCCTAACCCTAACCCTAACCCTAACCCTAACCCTAACCCTAACCCTAACCCTAACCCTAACCCTAACCCTAACCCTAACCCTAACCCTAACCCTAACCCTAACCCTAACCCTAACCCTAACCCTAACCCTAACCCTAACCCTAACCCTAACCCTAACCCTAACCCTAACCCTAACCCTAACCCTAACCCTAACCCTAACCCTAACCCTAACCCTAACCCTAACCCTAACCCTAACCCTAACCCTAACCCTAACCCTAACCCTAACCCTAACCCTAACCCTAACCCTAACCCTAACCCTAACCCTAACCCTAACCCTAACCCTAACCCTAACCCTAACCCTAACCCTAACCCTAACCCTAACCCTAACCCTAACCCTAACCCTAACCCTAACCCTAACCCTAACCCTAACCCTAACCCTAACCCTAACCCTAACCCTAACCCTAACCCTAACCCTAACCCTAACCCTAACCCTAACCCTAACCCTAACCCTAACCCTAACCCTAACCCTAACCCTAACCCTAACCCTAACCCTAACCCTAACCCTAACCCTAACCCTAACCCTAACCCTAACCCTAACCCTAACCCTAACCCTAACCCTAACCCTAACCCTAACCCTAACCCTAACCCTAACCCTAACCCTAACCCTAACCCTAACCCTAACCCTAACCCTAACCCTAACCCTAACCCTAACCCTAACCCTAACCCTAACCCTAACCCTAACCCTAACCCTAACCCTAACCCTAACCCTAACCCTAACCCTAACCCTAACCCTAACCCTAACCCTAACCCTAACCCTAACCCTAACCCTAACCCTAACCCTAACCCTAACCCTAACCCTAACCCTAACCCTAACCCTAACCCTAACCCTAACCCTAACCCTAACCCTAACCCTAACCCTAACCCTAACCCTAACCCTAACCCTAACCCTAACCCTAACCCTAACCCTAACCCTAACCCTAACCCTAACCCTAACCCTAACCCTAACCCTAACCCTAACCCTAACCCTAACCCTAACCCTAACCCTAACCCTAACCCTAACCCTAACCCTAACCCTAACCCTAACCCTAACCCTAACCCTAACCCTAACCCTAACCCTAACCCTAACCCTAACCCTAACCCTAACCCTAACCCTAACCCTAACCCTAACCCTAACCCTAACCCTAACCCTAACCCTAACCCTAACCCTAACCCTAACCCTAACCCTAACCCTAACCCTAACCCTAACCCTAACCCTAACCCTAACCCTAACCCTAACCCTAACCCTAACCCTAACCCTAACCCTAACCCTAACCCTAACCCTAACCCTAACCCTAACCCTAACCCTAACCCTAACCCTAACCCTAACCCTAACCCTAACCCTAACCCTAACCCTAACCCTAACCCTAACCCTAACCCTAACCCTAACCCTAACCCTAACCCTAACCCTAACCCTAACCCTAACCCTAACCCTAACCCTAACCCTAACCCTAACCCTAACCCTAACCCTAACCCTAACCCTAACCCTAACCCTAACCCTAACCCTAACCCTAACCCTAACCCTAACCCTAACCCTAACCCTAACCCTAACCCTAACCCTAACCCTAACCCTAACCCTAACCCTAACCCTAACCCTAACCCTAACCCTAACCCTAACCCTAACCCTAACCCTAACCCTAACCCTAACCCTAACCCTAACCCTAACCCTAACCCTAACCCTAACCCTAACCCTAACCCTAACCCTAACCCTAACCCTAACCCTAACCCTAACCCTAACCCTAACCCTAACCCTAACCCTAACCCTAACCCTAACCCTAACCCTAACCCTAACCCTAACCCTAACCCTAACCCTAACCCTAACCCTAACCCTAACCCTAACCCTAACCCTAACCCTAACCCTAACCCTAACCCTAACCCTAACCCTAACCCTAACCCTAACCCTAACCCTAACCCTAACCCTAACCCTAACCCTAACCCTAACCCTAACCCTAACCCTAACCCTAACCCTAACCCTAACCCTAACCCTAACCCTAACCCTAACCCTAACCCTAACCCTAACCCTAACCCTAACCCTAACCCTAACCCTAACCCTAACCCTAACCCTAACCCTAACCCTAACCCTAACCCTAACCCTAACCCTAACCCTAACCCTAACCCTAACCCTAACCCTAACCCTAACCCTAACCCTAACCCTAACCCTAACCCTAACCCTAACCCTAACCCTAACCCTAACCCTAACCCTAACCCTAACCCTAACCCTAACCCTAACCCTAACCCTAACCCTAACCCTAACCCTAACCCTAACCCTAACCCTAACCCTAACCCTAACCCTAACCCTAACCCTAACCCTAACCCTAACCCTAACCCTAACCCTAACCCTAACCCTAACCCTAACCCTAACCCTAACCCTAACCCTAACCCTAACCCTAACCCTAACCCTAACCCTAACCCTAACCCTAACCCTAACCCTAACCCTAACCCTAACCCTAACCCTAACCCTAACCCTAACCCTAACCCTAACCCTAACCCTAACCCTAACCCTAACCCTAACCCTAACCCTAACCCTAACCCTAACCCTAACCCTAACCCTAACCCTAACCCTAACCCTAACCCTAACCCTAACCCTAACCCTAACCCTAACCCTAACCCTAACCCTAACCCTAACCCTAACCCTAACCCTAACCCTAACCCTAACCCTAACCCTAACCCTAACCCTAACCCTAAGCCTAACCCTAACCCTAACCCTAACCCTAACCCTAACCCTAACCCTAACCCTAACCCTAACCCTAACCCTAACCCTAACCCTAACCCTAACCCTAACCCTAACCCTAACCCTAACCCTAACCCTAACCCTAACCCTAACCCTAACCCTAACCCTAACCCTAACCCTAACCCTAACCCTAACCCTAACCCTAACCCTAACCCTAACCCTAACCCTAACCCTAACCCTAACCCTAACCCTAACCCTAACCCTAACCCTAACCCTAACCCTAACCCTAACCCTAACCCTAACCCTAACCCTAACCCTAACCCTAACCCTAACCCTAACCCTAACCCTAACCCTAACCCTAACCCTAACCCTAACCCTAACCCTAACCCTAACCCTAACCCTAACCCTAACCCTAACCCTAACCCTAACCCTAACCCTAACCCTAACCC
>NC_045986.1:32173944-32176444 GCF_010909765.2 Amblyraja radiata | reverse complement strand
CCCTAACCCTAACCCTAACCCTAACCCTAACCCTAACCCTAACCCTAACCCTAACCCTAACCCTAACCCTAACCCTAACCCTAACCCTAACCCTAACCCTAACCCTAACCCTAACCCTAACCCTAACCCTAACCCTAACCCTAACCCTAACCCTAACCCTAACCCTAACCCTAACCCTAACCCTAACCCTAACCCTAACCCTAACCCTAACCCTAACCCTAACCCTAACCCTAACCCTAACCCTAACCCTAACCCTAACCCTAACCCTAACCCTAACCCTAACCCTAACCCTAACCCTAACCCTAACCCTAACCCTAACCCTAACCCTAACCCTAACCCTAACCCTAACCCTAACCCTAACCCTAACCCTAACCCTAACCCTAACCCTAACCCTAACCCTAACCCTAACCCTAACCCTAACCCTAACCCTAACCCTAACCCTAACCCTAACCCTAACCCTAACCCTAACCCTAACCCTAACCCTAACCCTAACCCTAACCCTAACCCTAACCCTAACCCTAACCCTAACCCTAACCCTAACCCTAACCCTAACCCTAACCCTAACCCTAACCCTAACCCTAACCCTAACCCTAACCCTAAGCCTAACCCTAACCCTAACCCTAACCCTAACCCTAACCCTAACCCTAACCCTAACCCTAACCCTAACCCTAACCCTAACCCTAACCCTAACCCTAACCCTAACCCTAACCCTAACCCTAACCCTAACCCTAACCCTAACCCTAACCCTAACCCTAACCCTAACCCTAACCCTAACCCTAACCCTAACCCTAACCCTAACCCTAACCCTAACCCTAACCCTAACCCTAACCCTAACCCTAACCCTAACCCTAACCCTAACCCTAACCCTAACCCTAACCCTAACCCTAACCCTAACCCTAACCCTAACCCTAACCCTAACCCTAACCCTAACCCTAACCCTAACCCTAACCCTAACCCTAACCCTAACCCTAACCCTAACCCTAACCCTAACCCTAACCCTAACCCTAACCCTAACCCTAACCCTAACCCTAACCCTAACCCTAACCCTAACCCTAACCCTAACCCTAACCCTAACCCTAACCCTAACCCTAACCCTAACCCTAACCCTAACCCTAACACTAACCCTAACCCTAACCCTAACCCTAACCCTAACCCTAACCCTAACCCTAACCCTAACCCTAACCCTAACCCTAACCCTAACCCTAACCCTAACCCTAACCCTAACCCTAACCCTAACCCTAACCCTAACCCTAACCCTAACCCTAACCCTAACCCTAACCCTAACCCTAACCCTAACCCTAACCCTAACCCTAACCCTAACCCTAACCCTAACCCTAACCCTAACCCTAACCCTAACCCTAACCCTAACCCTAACCCTAACCCTAACCCTAACCCTAACCCTAACCCTAACCCTAACCCTAACCCTAACCCTAACCCTAACCCTAACCCTAACCCTAACCCTAACCCTAACCCTAACCCTAACCCTAACCCTAACCCTAACCCTAACCCTAACCCTAACCCTAACCCTAACCCTAACCCTAACCCTAACCCTAACCCTAACCCTAACCCTAACCCTAACCCTAACCCTAACCCTAACCCTAACCCTAACCCTAACCCTAACCCTAACCCTAACCCTAACCCTAACCCTAACCCTAACCCTAACCCTAACCCTAACCCTAACCCTAACCCTAACCCTAACCCTAACCCTAACCCTAACCCTAACCCTAACCCTAACCCTAACCCTAACCCTAACCCTAACCCTAACCCTAACCCTAACCCTAACCCTAACCCTAACCCTAACCCTAACCCTAACCCTAACCCTAACCCTAACCCTAACCCTAACCCTAACCCTAACCCTAACCCTAACCCTAACCCTAACCCTAACCCTAACCCCAAACCCGAACCCTAACCCTACCCAAACCCTAACCCGAACCCTAACCCTACCCTAACCCTAACCCTAACCCTAACCCTAACCCTAACCCTAACCCAAACCCTAACCCTAACCCTAACCCAAAACCAAACACTAACCCTAAACCTAACCAACCCTAACCCTAACCCTAACCCTAACCCTAACCCTAACCCTAACCCTACCCCTAACCCTAACCCTAACCCTAACCCTAACCCTACACCCCTAACCCTAACCTAACCCTAACCCTAACCCTAACCCTCACCCTAACCCTAACCCTACCCCTACCCCTCACCCTAACCCTAACCCTAACCCTAACCCTAACCCTAACCCTAACCCTAACCCTAACCCTAACCCTAACCCTAACCCTAACACTAACCCTAACCCTAACCCTAACCCTCTCCCTAACCCTAACCCTAACCCTAACCCTAACCCTAACCCTAACCCTAACCCTAACCCTAACCCTAACCCTAACCCTAACCCTAACCCTAACCCTAACCCTAACCCTACCCCTAACCCAACCCGTAACCCTAACCCTAACCTAACCCTAACCCTAACCCTAACCCTAAACTAACCCTAACCCTAAACTAACCC
>NC_045986.1:32156444-32166444 GCF_010909765.2 Amblyraja radiata | reverse complement strand
CCCTAACCCTAACCCTAACCCTAACCCTAACCCTAACCCTAACCCTAACCCTAACCCTAACCCTAACCCTAACCCTAACCCTAACCCTAACCCTAACCCTAACCCTAACCCTACCCTAACCCTAACCCTAACCCTAACCCTAACCCTAACCCTAACCCTAACCCTAACCCTAACCCTAACCCTAACCCTAACCCTAACCCTAACCCTAACCCTAACCCTAACCCTAACCCTAACCCTAACCCTAACCCTAACCCTAACCCTAACCCTAACCCTAACCCTAACCCTAACCCTAACCCTAACCCTAACCCTAACCCTAACCCTAACCCTAACCCTAACCCTAACCCTAACCCTAACCCTAACCCTAACCCTAACCCTAACCCTAACCCTAACCCTAACCCTAACCCTAACCCTAACCCTAACCCTAACCCTAACCCTAACCCTAACCCTAACCCTAACCCTAACCCTAACCCTAACCCTAACCCTAACCCTAACCCTAACCCTAACCCTAACCCTAACCCTAACCCTAACCCTAACCCTAACCCTAACCCTAACCCTAACCCTAACCCTAACCCTAACCCTAACCCTAACCCTAACCCTAACCCTAACCCTAACCCTAACCCTAACCCTAACCCTAACCCTAACCCTAACCCTAACCCTAACCCTAACCCTAACCCTAACCCTAACCCTAACCCTAACCCTAACCCTAACCCTAACCCTAACCCTAACCCTAACCCTAACCCTAACCCTAACCCTAACCCTAACCCTAACCCTAACCCTAACCCTAACCCTAACCCTAACCCTAACCCTAACCCTAACCCTAACCCTAACCCTAACCCTAACCCTAACCCTAACCCTAACCCTAACCCTAACCCTAACCCTAACCCTAACCCT
This sequence comes from Amblyraja radiata, assembly GCF_010909765.2. Lineage (NCBI taxonomy): Eukaryota > Metazoa > Chordata > Chondrichthyes > Rajiformes > Rajidae > Amblyraja > Amblyraja radiata. The sequence goes on along the minus strand of NC_045986.1, from coordinate 32,165,553 downwards.
AACCCTAACCCTAACCCTAACCCTAACCCTAACCCTAACCCTAACCCTAACCCTAACCCTAACCCTAACCCTAACCCTAACCCTAACCCTAACCCTAACCCTAACCCTAACCCTAACCCTAACCCTAACCCTAACCCTAACCCTAACCCTAACCCTAACCCTAACCCTAACCCTAACCCTAACCCTAACCCTAACCCTAACCCTAACCCTAACCCTAACCCTAACCCTAACCCTAACCCTAACCCTAACCCTAACCCTAACCCTAACCCTAACCCTAACCCTAACCCTAACCCTAACCCTAACCCTAACCCTAACCCTAACCCTAACCCTAACCCTAACCCTAACCCTAACCCTAACCCTAACCCTAACCCTAACCCTAACCCTAACCCTAACCCTAACCCTAACCCTAACCCTAACCCTAACCCTAACCCTAACCCTAACCCTAACCCTAACCCTAACCCTAACCCTAACCCTAACCCTAACCCTAACCCTAACCCTAACCCTAACCCTAACCCTAACCCTAACCCTAACCCTAACCCTAACCCTAACCCTAACCCTAACCCTAACCCTAACCCTAACCCTAACCCTAACCCTAACCCTAACCCTAACCCTAACCCTAACCCTAACCCTAACCCTAACCCTAACCCTAACCCTAACCCTAACCCTAACCCTAACCCTAACCCTAACCCTAACCCTAACCCTAACCCTAACCCTAACCCTAACCCTAACCCTAACCCTAACCCTAACCCTAACCCTAACCCTAACCCTAACCCTAACCCTAACCCTAACCCTAACCCTAACCCTAACCCTAACCCTAACCCTAACCCTAACCCTAACCCTAACCCTAACCCTAACCCTAACCCTAACCCTAACCCTAACCCTAACCCTAACCCTAACCCTAACCCTAACCCTAACCCTAACCCTAACCCTAACCCTAACCCTAACCCTAACCCTAACCCTAACCCTAACCCTAACCCTAACCCTAACCCTAACCCTAACCCTAACCCTAACCCTAACCCTAACCCTAACCCTAACCCTAACCCTAACCCTAACCCTAACCCTAACCCTAACCCTAACCCTAACCCTAACCCTAACCCTAACCCTAACCCTAACCCTAACCCTAACCCTAACCCTAACCCTAACCCTAACCCTAACCCTAACCCTAACCCTAACCCTAACCCTAACCCTAACCCTAACCCTAACCCTAACCCTAACCCTAACCCTAACCCTAACCCTAACCCTAACCCTAACCCTAACCCTAACCCTAACCCTAACCCTAACCCTAACCCTAACCCTAACCCTAACCCTAACCCTAACCCTAACCCTAACCCTAACCCTAACCCTAACCCTAACCCTAACCCTAACCCTAACCCTAACCCTAACCCTAACCCTAACCCTAACCCTAACCCTAACCCTAACCCTAACCCTAACCCTAACCCTAACCCTAACCCTAACCCTAACCCTAACCCTAACCCTAACCCTAACCCTAACCCTAACCCTAACCCTAACCCTAACCCTAACCCTAACCCTAACCCTAACCCTAACCCTAACCCTAACCCTAACCCTAACCCTAACCCTAACCCTAACCCTAACCCTAACCCTAACCCTAACCCTAACCCTAACCCTAACCCTAACCCTAACCCTAACCCTAACCCTAACCCTAACCCTAACCCTAACCCTAACCCTAACCCTAACCCTAACCCTAACCCTAACCCTAACCCTAACCCTAACCCTAACCCTAACCCTAACCCTAACCCTAACCCTAACCCTAACCCTAACCCTAACCCTAACCCTAACCCTAACCCTAACCCTAACCCTAACCCTAACCCTAACCCTAACCCTAACCCTAACCCTAACCCTAACCCTAACCCTAACCCTAACCCTAACCCTAACCCTAACCCTAACCCTAACCCTAACCCTAACCCTAACCCTAACCCTAACCCTAACCCTAACCCTAACCCTAACCCTAACCCTAACCCTAACCCTAACCCTAACCCTAACCCTAACCCTAACCCTAACCCTAACCCTAACCCTAACCCTAACCCTAACCCTAACCCTAACCCTAACCCTAACCCTAACCCTAACCCTAACCCTAACCCTAACCGTAACCCTAACCCTAACCCTAACCCTAACCCTAACCCTAACCCTAACCCTAACCCTAACCCTAACCCTAACCCTAACCCTAACCCTAACCCTAACCCTAACCCTAACCCTAACCCTAACCCTAACCCTAACCCTAACCCTAACCCTAACCCTAACCCTAACCCTAACCCTAACCCTAACCCTAACCCTAACCCTAACCCTAACCCTAACCCTAACCCTAACCCTAACCCTAACCCTAACCCTAACCCTAACCCTAACCCTAACCCTAACCCTAACCCTAACCCTAACCCTAACCCTAACCCTAACCCTAACCCTAACCCTAACCCTAACCCTAACCCTAACCCTAACCCTAACCCTAACCCTAACCCTAACCCTAACCCTAACCCTAACCCTAACCCTAACCCTAACCCTAACCCTAACCCTAACCCTAACCCTAACCCTAACCCTAACCCTAACCCTAACCCTAACCCTAACCCTAACCCTAACCCTAACCCTAACCCTAACCCTAACCCTAACCCTAACCCTAACCCTAACCCTAACCCTAACCCTAACCCTAACCCTAACCCTAACCCTAACCCTAACCCTAACCCTAACCCTAACCCTAACCCTAACCCTAACCCTAACCCAAACCCTAACCCTAACCCTAACCCTAACCCTAACCCTAACCCTAACCCTAACCCTAACCCTAACCCTAACCCTAACCCTAACCCTAACCCTAACCCTAACCCTAACCCTAACCCTAACCCTAACCCTAACCCTAACCCTAACCCTAACCCTAACCCTAACCCTAACCCTAACCCTAACCCTAACCCTAACCCTAACCCTAACCCTAACCCTAACCCTAACCCTAACCCTAACCCTAACCCTAACCCTAACCCTAACCCTAACCCTAACCCTAACCCTAACCCTAACCCTAACCCTAACCCTAACCCTAACCCTAACCCTAACCCTAACCCTAACCCTAACCCTAACCCTAACCCTAACCCTAACCCTAACCCTAACCCTAACCCTAACCCTAACCCTAACCCTAACCCTAACCCTAACCCTAACCCTAACCCTAACCCTAACCCTAACCCTAACCCTAACCCTAACCCTAACCCTAACCCTAACCCTAACCCTAACCCTAACCCTAACCCTAACCCTAACCCTAACCCTAACCCTAACCCTAACCCTAACCCTAACCCTAACCCTAACCCTAACCCTAACCCTAACCCTAACCCTAACACTAACCCTAACCCTAACCCTAACCCTAACCCTAACCCTAACCCTAACCCTAACCCTAACCCTAACCCTAACCCTAACCCTAACCCTAACCCTAACCCTAACCCTAACCCTAACCCTAACCCTAACCCTAACCCTAGCCCTAACCCTAACCCTAACCCTAACCCTAACCCTAACCCTAACCCTAACCCTAACCCTAACCCTAACCCTAACCCTAACCCTAACCCTAACCCTAACCCTAACCCTAACCCTAACCCTAACCCTAACCCTAACCCTAACCCTAACCCTAACCCTAACCCTAACCCTAACCCTAACCCTAACCCTAACCCTAACCCTAACCCTAACCCTAACCCTAACCCTAACCCTAACCCTAACCCTAACCCTAACCCTAACCCTAACCCTAACCCTAACCCTAACCCTAACCCTAACCCTAACCCTAACCCTAACCCTAACCCTAACCCTAACCCTAACCCTAACCCTAACCCTAACCCTAACCCTAACCCTAACCCTAACCCTAACCCTAACCCTAACCCTAACCCTAACCCTAACCCTAACCCTAACCCTAACCCTAACCCTAACCCTAACCCTAACCCTAACCCTAACCCTAACCCTAACCCTAACCCTAACCCTAACCCTAACCCTAACCCTAACCCTAACCCTAACCCTAACCCTAACCCTAACCCTAACCCTAACCCTAACCCTAACCCTAACCCTAACCCTAACCCTAACCCTAACCCTAACCCTAACCCTAACCCTAACCCTAACCCTAACCCTAACCCTAACCCTAACCCTAACCCTAACCCTAACCCTAACCCTAACCCTAACCCTAACCCTAACCCTAACCCTAACCCTAACCCTAACCCTAACCCTAACCCTAACCCTAACCCTAACCCTAACCCTAACACTAACCCTAACCCTAACCCTAACCCTAACCCTAACCCTAACCCTAACCCTAACCCTAACCCTAACCCTAACCCTAACCCTAACCCTAACCCTAACCCTAACCCTAACCCTAACCCTAACCCTAACCCTAACCCTAACCCTAACCCTAACCCTAACCCTAACCCTAACCCTAACCCTAACCCTAACCCTAACCCTAACCCTAACCCTAACCCTAACCCTAACCCTAACCCTAACCCTAACCCTAACCCTAACCCTAACCCTAACCCTAACCCTAACCCTAACCCTAACCCTAACCCTAACCCTAACCCTAACCCTAACCCTAACCCTAACCCTAACCCTAACCCTAACCCTAACCCTAACCCTAACCCTAACCCTAACCCTAACCCTAACCCTAACCCTAACCCTAACCCTAACCCTAACCCTAACCCTAACCCTAACCCTAACCCTAACCCTAACCCTAACCCTAACCCTAACCCTAACCCTAACCCTAACCCTAACCCTAACCCTAACCCTAACCCTAACCCTAACCCTAACCCTAACCCTAACCCTAACCCTAACCCTAACCCTAACCCTAACCCTAACCCTAACCCTAACCCTAACCCTAACCCTAACCCTAACCCAAACCCTAACCCTAACCCTCACCCTAACCCTAACCCTAACCCTAACCCTAACCCTAACCCTAACCCTAACCCTAACCCTAACCCTAACCCTAACCCTAACCCTAACCCTAACCCTAACCCTAACCCTAACCCTAACCCTAACCCTAACCCTAACCCTAACCCTAACCCTAACCCTAACCCTAACCCTAACCCTAACCCTAACCCTAACCCTAACCCTAACCCTAACCCTAACCCTAACCCTAACCCTAACCCTAACCCTAACCCTAACCCTAACCCTAACCCTAACCCTAACCCTAACCCTAACCCTAACCCTAACCCTAACCCTAACCCTAACCCTAACCCTAACCCTAACCCTAACCCTAACCCTAACCCTAACCCTAACCCTAACCCTAACCCTAACCCTAACCCTAACCCTAACCCTAACCCTAACCCTAACCCTAACCCTAACCCTAACCCTAACCCTAACCCTAACCCTAACCCTAACCCTAACCCTAACCCTAACCCTAACCCTAACCCTAACCCTAACCCTAACCCTAACCCTAACCCTAACCCTAACCCTAACCCTAACCCTAACCCTAACCCTAACCCTAACCCTAACCCTAACCCTAACCCTAACCCTAACCCTAACCCTAACCCTAACCCTAACCCTAACCCTAACCCTAACCCTAACCCTAACCCTAACCCTAACCCTAACCCTAACCCTAACCCTAACCCTAACCCTAACCCTAACCCTAACCCTAACCCTAACCCTAACCCTAACCCTAACCCTAACCCTAACCCTAACCCTAACCCTAACCCTAACCCTAACCCTAACCCTAACCCTAACCCTAACCCTAACCCTAACCCTAACCCTAACCCTAACCCTAACCCTAACCCTAACCCTAACCCTAACCCTAACCCTAACCCTAACCCTAACCCTAACCCTAACCCTAACCCTAACCCTAACCCTAACCCTAACCCTAACCCTAACCCTAACCCTAACCCTAACCCTAACCCTAACCCTAACCCTAACCCTAACCCTAACCCTAACCCTAACCCTAACCCTAACCCTAACCCTAACCCTAACCCTAACCCTAACCCTAACCCTAACCCTAACCCTAACCCTAACCCTAACCCTAACCCTAACCCTAACCCTAACCCTAACCCTAACCCTAACCCTAACCCTAACCCTAACCCTAACCCTAACCCTAACCCTAACCCTAACCCTAACCCTAACCCTAACCCTAACCCTAACCCTAACCCTAACCCTAACCCTAACCCTAACCCTAACCCTAACCCTAACCCTAACCCTAACCCTAACCCTAACCCTAACCCTAACCCTAACCCTAACCCTAACCCTAACCCTAACCCTAACCCTAACCCTAACCCTAACCCTAACCCTAACCCTAACCCTAACCCTAACCCTAACCCTAACCCTAACCCTAACCCTAACCCTAACCCTAACCCTAACCCTAACCCTAACCCTAACCCTAACCCTAACCCTAACCCTAACCCTAACCCTAACCCTAACCCTAACCCTAACCCTAACCCTAACCCTAACCCTAACCCTAACCCTAACCCTAACCCTAACCCTAACCCTAACCCTAACCCTAACCCTAACCCTAACCCTAACCCTAACCCTAACCCTAACCCTAACCCTAACCCTAACCCTAACCCTAACCCTAACCCTAACCCTAACCCTAACCCTAACCCTAACCCTAACCCTAACCCTAACCCTAACCCTAACCCTAACCCTAACCCTAACCCTAACCCTAACCCTAACCCTAACCCTAACCCTAACCCTAACCCTAACCCTAACCCTAACCCTAACCCTAACCCTAACCCTAACCCTAACCCTAACCCTAACCCTAACCCTAACCCTAACCCTAACCCTAACCCTAACCCTAACCCTAACCCTAACCCTAACCCTAACCCTAACCCTAACCCTAACCCTAACCCTAACCCTAACCCTAACCCTAACCCTAACCCTAACCCTAACCCTAACCCTAACCCTAACCCTAACCCTAACCCTAACCCTAACCCTAACCCTAACCCTAACCCTAACCCTAACCCTAACCCTAACCCTAACCCTAACCCTAACCCTAACCCTAACCCTAACCCTAACCCTAACCCTAACCCTAACCCTAACCCTAACCCTAACCCTAACCCTAACCCTAACCCTAACCCTAACCCTAACCCTAACCCTAACCCTAACCCTAACCCTAACCCTAACCCTAACCCTAACCCTAACCCTAACCCTAACCCTAACCCTAACCCTAACCCTAACCCTAACCCTAACCCTAACCCTAACCCTAACCCTAACCCTAACCCTAACCCTAACCCTAACCCTAACCCTAACCCTAACCCTAACCCTAACCCTAACCCTAACCCTAACCCTAACCCTAACCCTAACCCTAACCCTAACCCTAACCCTAACCCTAACCCTAACCCTAACGCTAACCCTAACCCTAACACTAACCCTAACCCTAACCCTAACCCTAACCCTAACCCTAACCCTAACCCTAACCCTAACCCTAACCCTAACCCTAACCCTAACCCTAACCCTAACCCTAACCCTAACCCTAACCCTAACCCTAACCCTAACCCTAACCCTAACCCTAACCCTAACCCTAACCCTAACCCTAACCCTAACCCTAACCCTAACCCTAACCCTAACCCTAACCCTAACCCTAACCCTAACCCTAACCCTAACCCTAACCCTAACCCTAACCCTAACCCTAACCCTAACCCTAACCCTAACCCTAACCCTAACCCTAACCCTAACCCTAACCCTAACCCTAACCCTAACCCTAACCCTAACCCTAACCCTAACCCTAACCCTAACCCTAACCCTAACCTAACCCTAACCCTAACCCTAACCCTAACCCTAACCCTAACCCTAACCCTAACCCTAACCCTAACCCTAACCCTAACCCTAACCCTAACCCTAACCCTAACCCTAACCCTAACCCTAACCCTAACCCTAACCCTAACCCTAACCCTAACCCTAACCCTAACCCTAACCCTAACCCTAACCCTAACCCTAACCCTAACCCTAACCCTAACCCTAACCCTAACCCTAACCCTAACCCTAACCCTAACCCTAACCCTAACCCTAACCCTAACCCTAACCCTAACCCTAACCCTAACCCTAACCCTAACCCTAACCCTAACCCTAACCCTAACCCTAACCCTAACCCTAACCCTAACCCTAACCCTAACCCTAACCCTAACCCTAACCCTAACCCTAACCCTAACCCTAACCCTAACCCTAACCCTAACCCTAACCCTAACCCTAACCCTAACCCTAACCCTAACCCTAACCCTAACCCTAACCCTAACCCTAACCCTAACCCTAACCCTAACACTAACCCTAACCCTAACCCTAACCCTAACCCTAACCCTAACCCTAACCCTAACCCTAACCCTAACCCTAACCCTAACCCTAACCCTAACCCTAACCCTAACCCTAACCCTAACCCTAACCCTAACCCTAACCCTAACCCTAACCCTAACCCTAACCCTAACCCTAACCCTAACCCTAACCCTAACCCTAACCCTAACCCTAACCCTAACCCTAACCCTAACCCTAACCCTAACCCTAACCCTAACCCTAACCCTAACCCTAACCCTAACCCTAACCCTAACCCTAACCCTAACCCTAACCCTAACCCTAACCCTAACCCTAACCCTAACCCTAACCCTAACCCTAACCCTAACCCTAACCCTAACCCTAACCCTAACCCTAACCCTAACCCTAACCCTAACCCTAACCCTAACCCTAACCCTAACCCTAACCCTAACCCTAACCCTAACCCTAACCCTAACCCTAACCCTAACCCTAACCCTAACCCTAACCCTAACCCTAACCCTAACCCTAACCCTAACCCTAACCCTAACCCTAACCCTAACCCTAACCCTAACCCTAACCCTAACCCTAACCCTAACCCTAACCCTAACCCTAACCCTAACCCTAACCCTAACCCTAACCCTAACCCTAACCCTAACCCTAACCCTAACCCTAACCCTAACCCTAACCCTAACCCTAACCCTAACCCTAACCCTAACCCTAACCCTAACCCTAACCCTAACCCTAACCCTAACCCTAACCCTAACCCTAACCCTAACCCTAACCCTAACCCTAACCCTAACCCTAACCCTAACCCTAACCCTAACCCTAACCCTAACCCTAACCCTAACGCTAACCCTAACCCTAACCCTAACCCTAACCCTAACCCTAACCCTAACCCTAACCCTAACCCTAACCCTAACCCTAACCCTAA